>NC_083614.1:31770701-31813201 GCF_963584025.1 Labrus mixtus | reverse complement strand
TTTTGTTATCTTGCGGATCAGGGAATGCAGATCTAGAGAGAATATTCAAATAAAAACTCATGTTTTGCATTTGAAAGGATTAGAAGGAGTCATGTGTGGCTCTCTTCAATACATTTTTCTTGCATAAATAATCCTTATTTCTTTCTGTCTGTGTTGTGATTTAAAACTATTAATAGAATACTAACCTCTGAAGGTTATTTGTACTCCAGGATGAGAATCAACCTCCAGCTGTTTGTTCGGTAAGTTACAACTGCTCTGGTGCGTCAGAGAAGAAACAAACCAGAGTGAAAAAAACTAGGCTGGGTCTTACCCCAGGAGGATTGTGGGTATTCTTGCTCAGCTGGAGACACAGAGGGTTGCTTGCTTGGACTGTTGGAACAGTTCGGGAGACGTCTTTACAATGAAATAGAGCAGAAAACGGGGACAATGACACAAAACATGCAGAAACCTTCTCCTTCATTTTTTTATACAAAAAATATCTCTAACTACAATTTTTTAATCGTAGAGTTGTGGAGAAGTTGAGGTCTGGAGACGTTGTTCGTCCACCTCAGGGGTGGGTGGGTTCAACCTCTGTGGCCGAGGGTTTCCTGTGGAAAGTACAGGACTATACTGTAGAAAGCAGAAGTGCACAGATGGTGTACTGTATGTGCTGCGTTATTGTATCATTAGCCAGGTAGACGGGGTCCACGTGAGCAGCCTGGGGTATAATAGCTCCCATGGCTGCTTCCTCACACTTGTGTTTACCTCGTTAATGCATGTGCTGTTGTTTGCCTGCATTCTATTTACTCACCTTCAGCTTCCCCTGTACGGTGTGTGGTTGGGCAGGAATTAGCCTATATATGACAGGGAGGGTTTCTCACATGCTCATCCAGGACAGATAATCTCCCGGAGAGATGGGATTAACCAAATATTTGGACTGTGACCCGGATTCCTATGGCACAACAACAAAGACTACAGCTCCTTTTGTCCTCACAGAGGGGTTATCCTGGGTGCTGGATCCATTTTTTGTTTTCTGATCATCTCTAACAGACACAATAAGCAAGGACTTTTTAGAGGACAAGATACTGCACACAGTTGGATTATCCCAAAATTATTTTTGTATATTATATTTTTTTGGTCGGCAACAAAGCGCAAATAGGCACATTTAACGTCAACCACAGCTTCTGTCAAAATGGAACAATATAGAGAGCCTTTTAAAGTCTTTATATGTGATTTTTCACCCTTAAATATAATATAAATCAAGTTTATCCTCTGAAAATAACTCTGTGAGTCACAACAAACGCAACAACAACAACAACAACAACGAGGAGTTAAATTACAGCTGTAGAAAGAAATAACCCTAAACCGCGTCAAAATATCCTGTATGTAGTGTTACTGCAGTCCAACACTTTGTAGAATTAAACTTAGCCAAACTGATCCTGAGGCTGCTCACTAGTTACATTAATGTGTGTGTGTGTGTGTGTGTGTGTGTGTGTGTGTGTGTGTGTGTGTGTGTGTGTCAGTGTTTGAACCTGTATTTCTTTTCACTTTGGTGACCCAGTTACTTCGCAGGACTTTGACTGACAGAGTTTTGTACATGCTTGCCCATGGGTGGGGTGCCGTGCTGTGTTGTAGAGTTTGTGGTTCAACTGTATTTTATTGGCAGTGTGCACTCTCTTGACAGTATAATATGTTGTCATGGAGATGGATACACAGAAAACTGCGGCGAAGGACTCATAAGTCATGCCCTGGTTTTGTAGCCTTGGGCTTTTGATTTGTGAGTGACTCTCCAGAGTTGGAATTAGCCGTTGCGGATGTGAAGTGGATTTTTGATGGTGATGATGATAATGGTGATTATTTCAATGGGGATAATGACGAGGATGATAACAAGCGATTACTCTGATGCCTGGGAGGATCATAAGGATCAAGATTGAGGTGACTCAGGGGATGACGGCCGGTAGCAGCATTGGAAGGGTTAAGATGACGATGCAAAGTGTGGAAACCAAAATTAGTTATCCTGAGTGATGGAAGTAGTCCAATCCTTTACTTAAAGTCTTTCTATGTGATTTTTCACACTTAAATATAATATAAATCAAGTATCTCCTCTGAAAATAACTCTGTGAGTCATGACTGTCTACAATGGGTGTAACACCCGAGTCCCACTGTCTGTGATGTTTTCAGAGTTTTCAGAGTCCTATCTTCACTTTGTTTACATCGCCTGGACGGCCGGCTGACTCCTCCCCTCGAGTATAAAAGTTGTTTAATTGAGGGACTAGAGAAAAGAAGAATAACATACTGTACTCACTGCTTAACTGTGTTTCTAGATCACGCTCATTTCAGGTAAATTTACATGCAGTGTGAAGATACGAGCATAATAAAGATCGCTAGCATTAGCATGCTAACACAACAATGCAGCGCAAATTGTTTTGGTTTCATGCTGGTGCTCAAGGGCGACATCTGCTGGATCAACAAATCACATATAAAGACTTTAACAAAAACTACTACAGTTGAAAGTACAAGTAGAAGAGCTCCATTTAAAGTCCTAACTTAGTTAAAAGTCCAAAATATCAGCAGGGAAATACCCATGTAGTGCAGAAAAAATGCCCCTGTACAGATTTATAAATATCATTTAGTATTGAATTGAGTAAATGCTGACACATCTGAAAATGTAGTTGCAGGGATTGAAATATATATATATTTTTTTATGTGAAGTTATGTCGTCTACTATGTTACACATGCTGACCTGACATCACATCACCAGCCAGGTAACCTCACCTCATCACTAACACGGTGTAGCTTGACACTGTAACACTACTTGCCTTCTGCTGACAAACAATTAAAACAACTGTAGAAAGCATCCAGATGGTCGAATAACTTTCTTAATTTGAATTGCCCAAAAGCTACTTCAAACTGTTTTTTTCTGCCACCAGTTTGGCTCCGCCCACAAAACACGTCAACACTCTCTTTTTTTGTGTACAAACACCACAATGGTCTATTGCTCAGGTCACAAAGAAAGGGTCGACAAATCAAAGCATATTAGAACTCAAGGCATGCAAAGTTTATTTATAACTCAACCCAGGAATGTTTCTGTCAGGCAACATTCATCTAAATGTCTCTTTTCTTAATTTTTCACCCAAAGTCTCTTAAAAGTAAGCTTCAGTTGTCCGTCACTCTGTCACCCTTTGCTATACAATCTCTCCCCTTATACACTCACTGACACACAACCACAACCACAAACACAAAGCCGCCCATGTGTCCCCTGTTCCCCCCACAATCACACTTTCGGTCCAGTTCTGCTTCGTGTTTCCTTAAACGGTGCGTCATATGGCTGTGTATTTAGACTGTAAATGATTTGTAAACAGGAGCATCTGCTGGATGTCTTTCTTCTTAAATGAGCATGTATAATGACTTGGCACAAGCCCTGATTACGTTAGTGGCCTAATTTCTATTAATAAGTGCTGTATCTGGTTGGATTCAAGTTCTTTTTTTGTTGTTTGTAGCAGATTGGAAAAGGCCATATGACCTTTATTTCTGCTTCATATTTGCCTGTGTTAAATGAAGGGTTTGGAGGAATGTGTATTATTTTAGAGGTTCAAGTGTTTTTGTGGACAGCAGAACAGATTGCTTAGTTAAGGATACAGATTTCCAAATTCCTGTCAAAAGCGATGCATCTGACTATTTTAGGGCAATGGGAAGATCATATAAACATTGTCAGTCAAGATTTGTTGTTTTTCTATTTTAATTTGTTTCATCTTCTTGGATTACAGCCTCGAAAAAATGTGACGTCAAATCAGAAGAGAGATTAAAAATATGGTGGGGGAAACCAAAATCTATGACTCTCAAACACTCAGTTCTTTTCAGAAGGTTTCTCATGATGTTGGGGAGCATGGAAATCGAAGAACAAATCTGAGTAGAGAAGTTTACTCCTGTATTTGTGTACATTTTAATTTGTTGTGATTTTCGATCTACAGGGAAAAAATTTGATTGAGTAAATTAAAAACATCTTCATTGAACCAGTCCTTCTCTCAGTGAATAACATGATTGAATTAAAACATAACATCAAGGCTGTAGTACTTAAATACCAAATATCTGGGTAGTATTATGACAGTGCTATAGATAATGTTGAACTATACATCAAACTCACGCTGCAGTAACAGTTTTGTTGTCTATTGTATCATTCAAGCAGCAACCTTCGGTGTCGAAAAATTTAGCCAATGCACTTGTGCAAAAAGGTGCAGTTCCTCAAGTGTCCACTTGTGGCCCAAAAACACCATTAGGCTCCATGTTAAAGCCTTTATATGTGATTTTTCACACTTAAATATAATATAAATCAAGTATATCCTCTGAAAATAACTCTGTGAGTCATGACTGTCTACAATGGGTGTAACACCCGAGTCCCACTGTCTGTGATGTTTTCAGAGTTTTCAGAGTCCTATCTTCACTTTGTTTACATCGCCCGGACGGCCGGCTGACTCCTCCCCTCACGTATAAAAGTTGTTTAATTGAGGGACTAGAGAAAAGAAGAATAACATACTGTACTCACTTCTTAACTGTGTTTCTAGATCACGCTCATTTCAGGTAAATTTACATGCAGTGTGAAGATACGAGCATAATAAAGAGCGCTAGCATTAGCATGCTAACACAACAATGCAGCGCAAGTTGTTTTGGTTTCATGCTGGTGCTCAAGGGCGACATCTGCTGGATGGAGAAATCGCATATAAAGCCTTTAAGAAGCCAATTTTTACAGCAGAAATGAACATGTTTACAGCCTGGTACAAAAACCAGTCTTGGTGTGAATTGCTTGATTCGTACAAACTGTATTGGGGGTACATATTTTTTCGATTACACTAAGGCTAAGTGTTATGCAGACATTTGCATAATTAGGGTTGTGGTTGAGTGCACCGACAAACCCCTATCGACAAACCCACTGACTGTTTCTTGTCAACAATACAGCCTCCGGGAGGAGTGCAGAACTTTCTGGGTTTCTGGTGCAGCTAGTGGTTAGTCACAAAAGACTTCCAGCCTTTCTTCTTTTTTTACAGTCGAACTAGTGTCTTTGATAGCGATAATGGAAAGATTTAAGAGCGGATGGTTAGCTGTAGTTAAAAGTAGTTAAAGCAGAAATAAGATGAATCGTTGTTGAATGACTATGCATGGGTGCCGTAATTTCAAGACCTCAGATTGCAGTAAACCAATTTTGACTGTTTTTCTGTCTACTGTCGATTCCCACTGAAACAGTAGTGAACAATACATAGAAAATACAAAACATTTCTGATGCTAAAACCTGATCCAGTGCCTCCAGATTTTCATCCCAGCTGTATAGATCGTTTTTTAAACATGATTACAAGATAAATGTACTATACATTGGAATTTGCTCCAACTTGGGAGATGCCTCTTTCAGCATGTGCATGTTCGGACTAGCTCAGGTAATTAAGCTGTTATTAGATACTTGTGCTGTAGGTTCATGTAGGGAAATCTTACTTGGGAGTGTTTGGAGCTTAAAAATCAGATGCTATTTTTGCTCCGTCTCTGTCAGCTCGTCTTCCTTCTGGGGCATTTCAGAACTCTGGCACATTTCAGCGAGCTGGCTGGTTAGACAAATAGGTCGCGTTAGGATCCAGAGTTTGTCTCAACTTTGTCATCATGTCTCTCTTTTTAGTCTCGAACCTTTTTTTACACTTTTTTCTTTTAATTATTATGGACTGTAACCGATGTCTTTATCTTTGACATTTCAGAAGAATTTCCCACTTAACACCAGAACAAGTGACACCTTGTGTGTTGAAGAAATAATATTTAAAGGTCGTCTTACACCAGGACGAACAGGAGGTGTAACCATGGCACCTCTGTTTGCACAACCCGACAGACAAATGATCACTGTTTCCCCTCGCCATAACATGCAGGAAGGAAAGGTTTAATTCAAAGTATAAGAATGCTCCCTCTCTGGTTGTGACACACTGCTGCTCTCTCGTAAGGACAGAAACAAGTTTCTTATTCCTTGTGTGGAAAAATTAGCTTTGAAGTTGTGTTTGGAGATGTAGCTGTTCTTTTGTATTAAAGCTAACTCAGGTGAGCAGTGAGTTGAAGTCACAGATGAAAATGTAAGGGCTAAGAGTTGAAAAATCAAACCCAATAAAACACTGACTTTGTGATTTGCAGGTCATAAATCTGCTGTTTTTGTTATAGTTACTTGCCATTCCTACAGTGTAATACCAGAAAAAAAGTTGGTAGAGTCGTCGTCTTTCAACCAGAAGGTCGGGGGTTCGATCCCCAGCTCCTGCAGCAACATGTTCGGTGTGTCCTTGGTCAAGACACTTAACCCCAATTTGCACCCACTGCTATGCTGACGGGGTTTGAATGGGATTAGTTACTTCTGATGGTCACTTCACATATCAACCTCTGTCATCAGTGTGTGAATGTTGTCGGTGTGACCTGCGGTGTAAAAGTGCTATACAAGCTCAAGTCCATTTACCATTAAATGTGATTTTTATTTTTTTATTTAACCAGGTAAATAACCCATTGAGATCAGGATCTCTTTTCACAAGGGTGTCCTGGCCAAGAGGGCAGCAGCACACGTCCATTACTACTAAAACTACAAATGATAAAGTAATAATACAGAAACATGGATTATAATAATGTAAAAAAAAAACAACAACAACAATGTTGCATCTTCTTTTTGAATATTCATTAAAATAAAAAAGATTAGTGAACTTCCCATTAATTAACAGACAATGCACTGCTGCTTCAGAAAACACGAACAAATAGACAAAAAAACAGGAAATGAAGAAGATATGTATCAAACCCGGACATGAAAACAGTAATGCATACATGTGGGAAGTGATTGATGCTGTCAAAGTTTGTGACTCGTGGAGTCATTGAAGTGGTTCATTGATCTTCTTCTCTTATGTTTAGCCATCAAACAGAGTGCTGCTTCAAGTGCTGTTCATCAGTCGTCAGATTGTTTTGTATATCTACTTCATTCACTTTAATTTTGTATGGAAGCCAGGAGCACCCATGATTGTAATCTCTCTTTTTTAATCTAGAGCTCTTGGTTAATTATTTCTTCATTTTGAGAGAAGAAATCTCTTTCCCCCAGGATAACGATTTAATGAAACATGAGAAGAAGTGTTTGTTTTTCCCTGATTACACAAAGGTTATAAGGAAAATGAAAATAAACATCTGCTTCATTTTGAGCGGTCAAGCCATTTAATACATGATGTTATATGGCACATCTGATCGCTGGGAAACATCATCTGGAAAAATGACAACATCCTTTGTTTTCTTATGATAACAGCTTGATTATCTTGATTTGTCAAGATAGCATTATTATTTTTTCATTGCAATCACGGCCTGTGGTGTGATGAGTTATTTTTTAAAGTCTGCGTTAATTGAAAAATGCATTTCCTCAATTTGAATCCAGCGCTCCTGTGTTAAATGTTCTGCCATTATCTGGCAAATATATTTCAATGAAGCACCAGTTTGTTTTTTTTTACATCAGAACACCCGTATTTACTCTTTCTACAAAACAATTTTCAAATGTCTGGTGACTCATCCCGCACTAAAGGGTGTTCACAAACTTTCAACCAATTAAAAAGCTTTGTCCTAGTTAACAATCCAATCAGATTCATCCAAACGTTATGTCCCGCCTCCTATCTTGTGATTAATTCTAGCCCAGTGGGTCTCAAACTTTTTAGAGTGCGTACCACCTCCGAAAATATTTGGCTCTCCAAGTACCACCATCATGGTAGATGTTAAAATACACTGTAGGCCTATTTCTACACACATTTTACGCAGGAGGCAAATATATTCATCAGTGTTTCCCCTACCATTATATTAGGGGGGCGGTCCGCCCCCCCAACTGAAGGTCAAGTAAAAAAATAAAATCTATATATATATTATTATATATATATATTTGTTTTAAAGATTTCTTTTGGTCTTTTTGTGCCTTTATTGTAGGGATAGGATAGTGGATAGAGTCGGAAATCAGGGAAAGAAGTCACTTAAGGATACCTTTCTGATAGAAAAGGACAGCTGTCATTAAAAGTAACACATGAACACCAAGATTCCTTCAAGTGTTCGTGTCGGCATGTCGGCTTGTCCCCACCCCCCCAACGCTGTAAACCTAGGGGAAACACTGTTCATAAAAAGAATATTATTTATTATTGACTGTTGGTAGTCACACTATAGGACTACTAAGGGTTAGCGCTAGAACTGGCACTTAAACTCACCACAAAACTGACATTTACCCAAATCAAAAAAAAGTGCAGCACAATAAAAATGAAAACTTTATACCAACAACCTGTTTGAGAATATTTGATCTCCAGTGTTTCCCACACAAAGACGATACCTTTGTGTGGGAAACTGTTTCTTGGGGACTTTAAGTAAAGCGGTTTACTTCGGTGCCTTAAATTTGAGAATTCGTTATCTGTTTTCGTCACATGTAATAGAGAACAGATTTTCTTGGCCTGATGGAAGTCACCTTAGCTTTCATTTCTGTGGATCCACACACACCAGCAGTCACATGACTCAACATGCAGGATGCTGAGCTGTACCCGCTCTGCCAGTAAACGGGCCTCGAGCTATACCGTGCGACTGCTGTAAACCTGACACAAAACCATTGTCTTGAGCCTGGAAGTGGAGTCATTTCCCAGGAAAAAAAAAAACCTGTGTCACAAACCTTTCCAGCTTCTTTGGAATCTTCACTCTCTGTCACTCAATGTTTTTTTTAAGTAACCCCTTGTTATTGTTTTTTTTTTGCTGTTTTGTTTTGATACAAGACGGTCAGTCATCGATCATACATCTTACCTTCAATGTTTTCTTTAGTCCAAACTACCGTCAGTTTTTAGTACAGTCACTATGAGTCTATAAGGTCATGAACAGTATCTTACATGATCTAATTCTTCACTTTTACCCTTTTAAAGAGCAATCATGTCACCATCTCTGCCATTTTTACGACATATTTACTTACTGAAATCAACTGTAGGTGGTGATTGCACAATTATCACTGGGAAAACGTCCACATCATTGGGTTGGGTCATTAGTTTAGTTCATCATGGAAACAAATTCACCATGACGAAAAAACACGTATCTGAACTCTGTCCGCCTTCTGAAGAAAACAGCTGTCCTTACTGTATGTGAGGTTACAACAAACGAGGTCAGAGGTCATGTTCCAGTCTCAAGCGTTCAGTTTTACTTTCAAAGACATTAAAAGACTCTCAAGGCTACCAGATCACATTCAGGTCAGCTTAGATTTAATGAGCGAAGCTTTTATGTTCAACTGAAAAGTTTTCATTTTTAATGGTTTTATCTGTCCTAACAATTTTAAATATTCTTACCAATAATAAAAAAAGCAGCCAGTCAATCCCTAAGCTCAGACTTAATTTTGTAAAACCTCCAGTTATGTTGTAAACCTTTCTATCAAATTCCCAAACAGTTTCAGAGAATCAACCAAAAATGACAACTTTAAGAAATAAATGCCAAGAAGACAATAACAGAATAAACATGTCTCCAGATAATGACTGGAATTGCATTGATTTAAATAACGATACTGTGAAACATGTGGTTGGTTGTATTGTGAAAAAGATTATTGTTGTTTTTTGTTTGTGTGTAGCCTCCTTTAAATTATTCACACGTTGATATTGTAGCTACTGCAGAAAGCTAATGGTGGGAAGATTTTAGAAAGCATATCTGTCATGAAGTCGATCATCCTTTCATGCAGGTCTATCACTCAGCGAGTCTGCTTGTCAGTCAGACAGAAGCAAGAGGGATCATGGGAAAGGAATGTGGTGTCATCCTAACAAATGATGTGAGGGTCAGAGGGAGCACTTCCTGATTGCTTTAGTGAAACACAACACCAAAAAGCATCGCTGACTCATCCAAATAGTACCATCATGATCATGATTCGCTGGAAGTATGGCTCCCTATGGTTCCCAGTGTGCTGTGTGTTTCTTTGAAAGTTGTACAGAGGAGGGCATGCCATCCTGTACAAGTGTGCGTCATTAACTCTGATGACGCTTTGAGTCTTGTAAATCCCCGTTCACACGTTGTTGTTCCACTTTGACTGTTTCTACTTAACCTTTTGTTTATAGTCTGTCAATCTGGATGCAGAAAATTGTCTTCGTTCTTCTCATCCTGCATCCTGAAATACATCACGCTTCTGGTTTAACATAGTATGATTTACAGAAACTTAATAAAAACAAACTTGATATGATTGAATGTAATTGATTATTGAGTAAATATGATCAGAGCTGCAACAACTCATCCGTTAGTTGTTATCTCATAAAGCCTCCTGTGAGGAGTTTTTAACTGGTTACGAAGCAGACTGAAATGAATACTAATGTCTCCTATCAGAATCACAGTCACAATCAGGGTTTATTGCAAAGAACATTTACACATACAAGGAATTTGACTTGGTGTATTGGTGCTAAACAATTAACAAGGAAATAAAGCAGAACTAGCAACAACTTAAATAATACAGTATAAGAAGATATTACAATATATAAAATAGAATTTAAAAATGTACAATATAAAAAACACAAAATGTACTCAAGGTGCAATGTAGGAGCTGTGCAGTGGACTATGAGAAAAAAATCTTAGTGTGCGTAACTACTCACAGTGCATGTAAGGAAGATACATTTTTAAAGTCCAGTGGGCGTTAATGTAACGCATAAAGAACAGTTTCAGCATTCACATTACTTGATGTTTTTCTGACTGTGGGGCTGATGAGAGTTTGGGTTATGTGTGGGAGGAGGGGGGATTGTTCATCAGGCTGACATCAGAGGGGAAGAAACTGTTCTTGTGGCGAGAGGTTTTGGTCTTGATGGACCGCAGCCTCTTACCAGAGGGGAGAGTCCATGAAGACCATCAGAGAAAGACATTGACCTATGTGTAATACCTGCCACTGATTTGCCATTTGTCAACATTTTCTAACATTTTATCTAAACAGTATGGCTTATCACAAGATTTATCAACAGTGTAAATAATGATCAGTTGGAGCTCTAGCTGAGATCTGAGTGCTGATGTTCTGTACATACACTTCATGACTTGAGCATGGCAGACTGTTACGAGTGTTAATCGTTTCCAAAACAAATGCACCAGGACACTCCATTATATATAAAATAGTCTTTCAATCAATCATTATTTGTAAAGCCCCGATTCATAACGAGTGATATCTCTTTACAAAAGAGCATATGTGATAATATGCATGCAGGATTTCTTCTTTGTATTCCTCTCGTTCCTGTTGTCCACACTTCGTTGCCTCTGAGATGGAGGTCGGAGCGGGCGGTGCATGAATGAGGACGGCGGTGGTTTTGGGGTAAACACAGTTAGATGGTGGTGGCTGGGCGTCTTTGTTCCCATGGTCTGTCTTTATGTTGTTTTTCATATGAAACTCTTGGATCTCTCGTCTTTATCCTGCTCATGGTCGAAACGCAGCCAAAGATAAATGGGCCAATTTTACGCTTTTCAGTAATTACTTGAGAGATAAGAAAAAACTGAGCAGTTGAACATCTGGGTGACTTTGTAGCTTTGAACTGCTTCTCACAGTCTCCATCTAACAAACACAGCTATAAAAAGAGATGCGGTTCAGACGAGCTATTAGGAGAGAGTTTTGATGTAATTACTGTATTCAAAGGTCAAGAATGAACCCTCAAGCAATCACAAATATTTAAGCATATTTCCGTATGTTTAACGGTCTTATTGGGACTTTGCTAGCCGCAGTCAGAGGCAACTGGGGCCCCAAGCCAAGCAGACCCAGACTTTGGCCTCCGTCACACAGACAGTCACAAGAGAGTCATATCTCTGTCTGTGTCAATATGTTGGTTTAACATGATAATTCCTTAAATATAATATAAATCAAGTATATCCTCTGAAAATAACTCTGTGAGTCATGACTGTCTACAATGGGTGTAACACCCGAGTCCCACTGTCTGTGATGTTTTCAGAGTTTTCAGAGTCCTATCTTCACTTTGTTTACATCGCCCGGACGGCCGGCTGACTCCTCCCCTCACGTATAAAAGTTGTGGGACTAGAGAAAAGAAGAATAACATACTGTACTCACTGCTTAACTGTGTTTCTAGATCACGCTCATTTCAGGTAAATTTACATGCAGTGTGAAGATACGAGCATAATAAAGATCGCTAGCATTAGCATGCTAACACAACAACGCAGCGCGAGTTGTTTTGGTTTTGGTTTCAGATGTCAGTTGATGGAGTCTTCTTTATTTCTGCAGGTTTTGAACTATTAGAACTGATTTTGATTGTTTGCTGGTTTTGTTGTTCACATAAGAAATAATAAGTGTAAAGTATGTTTGTGTTTATTCTTCTGTACTCAGCTACTCTATACACCAAGTGTTAATGAAACATTATTGAACATTTACAGTAGGGATGTAAAGATTCACTCAACTCATGATACGATTCTCTCACAATTTATTTTACAAAATTGAGACTGTAGACAAATGATGACTGGAACAGATTCCTTTAGGGTCTCTAACCCGCTCGTCAGTGTGGTTTGGCCTTTTAATGTTTTTTTCTCTCACAAGGGGAGGAGATTGGAGCTTCTCATTGTGGTGTTGATTAAATGCTGCATCATGTTGGTTGTGCTATTTGTCTAGTCCCCTGTCTTCTTTCAATATCTGCACACAGTTTTTGCCTCGTCTGTTATCTTCTCACCTCTTTCTTTATCTGTCTCGGGGAAGCCAAAATGCTTCCTCACGTCCGTCACGTTTAAAAGACGGTGGTGCGTCCTCAATTTTAAAATCTTGCTCTGCAGCTGGTGACGCTCACCATATTATTGTGATTCATAATTTTCAGAGTACCGATGGGAATCTTGACGCCTTTGAATTGATTTATCACGATTTTACAATTAATCTTTACATCTTTTTCCACAATTTCCCAGTTTGGGATCAATAAAGTAATTCTATTCTATTCTATACATCCCTAATTTACAGAAATGAAACATGAACAGAACTTTTGGTATTTTGTATGGCAGCCACGAAAACAACAAATCCTGTTTTTTTTTTATATTTGCTTATACTCAATAAAAAAGTCGATCATCATGAATCATTTTGGCAAACATATAAGTCATGTTTCAAGCCGAAATTCAACTTTTGTGAAAAATGAATCAGTATATCTACTTTCTGGAGTGTTGGTGGAATAAATATGGTTTTCTCAGATATTTAGACGGTGTTTCACTTTGTTTTCAGATTTTTGTTTCAGTTTTATTGGGTATGTTTGGATACTGTGCAACTTCTTAGGAGACTCATTTCCTGACAAATTCACAAGGTGCTGTACTCTGAAAACTTTGTGGCCGTCTCCAAGAACAAACCCTGGTGACGGGTTGTTGCGTTGCAGTTTGAACAAAACATTTGACCAGCATCAAGAGCCAACACATACAAATATTAAACCACAAGTTTTTTTTCTGTGCAGACTAGTGAGGGTGATGATGTTTAACTTTTCAGCTGTCTAAACACGCACATCCTTCTTGTGTACACATACAAGAAATTTGACTCTCATTCTACATGCACAGAAATACTCTTAGAACAAGTATAACACGTTTGACTAAGGTTACACAAACATTCAACACAATATGACTGTGTGGATGTGATATCGAAGCCTTTTTTTTTAAACTTTAATTAGAGTTATTATGGTGTTTGGACTAACATACTCTGATATGACTCCTCGTCTTTCCTCTCTGACTGTGTGCTTGTCATTTTGAGTAAGAACTGGCTTGTACAATTTGTTCTGTTTTATTTATATCTCATTTATCTGACAACTCTCTTTCCCTTGAAACAATCTCACTTGTATGAGAGCATGTCTGACATGACGATGTTTGGTCTTAGCTTTTTTTTAATTGAAGTCCCTTTTGGACAAATAGGATTCCGGTACATTTCCTTTTTGACCATGTGAGAATTTATTTTAAATTTCATTGGCATTTATTGTGAAGCTTTCTATCTTTAATGAAGGAGATTAGAGAAAAAGGATGAGACGGTTGTGAGATGTGCGAGTTGTGGATGAGTAGACTCGGCTGCGCTGCTTCCAGATTTAGTCGTCCGTACACGTGATCACAACACACAGGGCAGCAGATACACCTGAGGGCAGAGCAGTCGAGCATTCAGTGCCTGGTGCTTAGTGCAGGCATGCATGTGAATGAACGTATAACCCACACATACATGCACTCAGACTCACTGAATGCACATCTTTTGTGCTCATTCTTTTTCCTTTTTTTTAATTTTTTTTTATGTCTGATTGATTTCCTGTTTTTATCCCGTCTGCAGAGCGATCTGTAATTACAGTTTTCAAATCTCCCGTTAGCCGCAAGCTGCTTATACTGCATACATTTTATTTTTCATTTTTATTTGTATTTTTTAATTGAGACTTTTGCTCTGATTGCAAAGGTCAGCATGTTTAGACTAAGCAGCCCAGATTCATTTGGAAAAAAGGAAATTGTTAGAAAAAAGTCCAGTCTCAGTGTTCATCTATTTCCAATCCAATCCTCTCATTCATATAGCACATTTTAGAGAACAGCAAAGTTTAATGAAGTGCTGAACAGAGAATTAAAAAAGAGAAAACAAAACAACATAAAAACCATAAAAGGCCGTAAATTACCACTCATTAGTTAACTAGTCTACTCTTTCCTAGTACCTGGAGCTATGTCAAGTTACTCCGCTAACACCCTTTGGAGAAGAGAGGACTTATATAACCGCATAGCCCTAGGATTATCTGCCTAACATTCATTTCTAGAATAATTAGATTCAAGTATAATCCTTGATTCAGGACTCTAGATTACCCCCCGGAGGCTCGCACCCCCGGAGAGGGGTTAACTGCAACTCTCCTCACTAGGATGTTAGGTGTGTATGAGGTGTGTAGTAAAAGTCAGTAGAAGTGTGCCGTGGTGTGACTGCTCATGCTTACCTCCCGAGGTTCACGCGGCGTCCTTAAGAGAGATTCAGGTCTTTGTGGTGTGAATGACTTCAGTTAGAAAATGGTTTCAAAAAGTTTCAGAAAATGTATTAAAAAACTTCAAAAGATATTCAAAATGCAAAACAGTAAAAGTATAAAAATGTAAAAAGTAAAAGAAAAATACAAAAGTTTAAACCCGAGAGTGTAGACACTTGAGGTTTTAAAAGATCTCGGTCTCAGAGACTAATTCCCAAAACAGGGATTTAAAAGTCAGAGTGATGTGGAGCCTTTTAGAAAAAGTGAAAAAGTGCCCCGATCAGCTTTTCCACATCGTTTTTATAGCCAAACTGTCTCTTTTTCCCAAGAGTCTGTAAAACCTCAACAATGCAGATTTGCAGAAACGTGATGCATCCACAGTTGATACAAAGTTCATATGTGGTTTTAATGTCAAAGCATAAAGGTGACACAGGTGATACTAAGTCAATATGTGGTTTTAGCTTGAAGACCGTGAACCAGGCTGATTCGCAGAAACGCTATACACCCACAAGCTCGTATGTGGTTTTGCTCAAAGTACGGCACACTTATCCTGACCTCACAGGTGCATAGACACCACGGGTGTGTGTAGGATTGACAGGAAATATAAAAGCCCAAAAACCAAAAGTCGTAATGACTATATGACATATGAATGAAATGATAAAAAGATTAAATGATAATAAAAGAAATAGAAAATATATGGTAAAAACAAATTCAACAATTGCATAACTCTTTCTGATCTTTCAACAGCACAAACAAAACGTTTTACTGCTGATGAATGTGAAAACAGTTTTGTAACATCAAACTCTGCTCGCACGTCATTCTGCTCAATAAAGGTCAAACATCAAAATGAAGAAACTAAAAGACAAACACATGTTTTGGGTGGGGAGGCACTTTCAAGGTTTGTAGTGTAACCAGCGGCCGCTCTGCAGGCGTGTGTTTACTACACACGAGGAGGAAGTGACCGCCATGAGGGCGCGAGCACACGACTGCAAATACTTCAAGTTTGGTGTAAAGAAGAAACATGAGGATGCATCACTCCTCCTCCTCCTCCTCCTCCTCAGTCTCCCTCATCTTCATCAGTGAATGAACACTGTGCGCTCTGGCGTGTCACTCTGCCCTTTCTCGCCTGGTCATGTCAGTTCCATTCATGTGTGTGTGTGTGTGTGTGTGTGTGTGTGTGTGTGTGTGTGTGTGTGTGTGAGTGTGTGTGTGTGAGTGTGTGTGAGTGTGTGTGTGTGTGTGTGTGTGTGTGTGTGTGAGAGAGAGTGTGTGTGTGTGTGTGTGTGTGTGTGTGTGTGTGTGTGTGTGTGTGTGTGTGTGTGTGTGTGTGTGTGTGTGTGTGAGAGAGAGTGTGTGTGTGTGTGTGTGTGTGTGTGTGTGTGTGTGTGTGTGTGTGTGTGTGTGTGTGTGAGTGTGTGTGCTTCCTGTACTTAATGGTGCAGCTTATCTCTGAGGGGGATTTTGGTAAATTCGCCTCTTCATCCTTCGTTATCCTCATTTATTAAAAAACACCTCATCAGGTCCACAGAACCTTCCATAATGAAAATAAAGTGTTATCAGAAGGAGAGAGACTTAATGCTGTTTGGAGGATTCCTTTGGAGGTGAGAATAGGAGTGTTTAATTGGGAGAAAGTTTTGGAAAATTCAGGGAGTTTCCTCAAACACAACAGAGGAAAAACACTACAATGTCTCATTATTTTTATTGAACCCTCTCCAATGCAGGACATAACTGGTTGAGATGAAAAGTATCTTTTCCAGGAGTGTTGTGACAAAGACAGGCAGCAGAACACTTGACTAAGTTTCAGACAAACAATGAGAAGCCATATAGTGTCTCCCCTCAGGCCTCAGATACAGATCTCTCACTTTCCGGACTAATCCAGCCATGTCAAGCTTTGCTCCCACATCCATCAGGCTCATGAACAAATGATCTATTTCTTATTTATTATTATTTAACACCACTCTTTTAACCGCTTATAACAATTATTTATGACCTATTTATCATGTTTTTTAATAGAGCCACTTGGATGTGTGTGTTTCTGTATGTGCACTGATGCTCTTTTTACACAAATGAAGTTCCTAACGGATAAATAAAGTTATTTGAATTTGAATTGAGTGTAAAACTACAAATTAAAGCCCATCCCAATTGAAGGCCCGCACCCTTTTACTAACCTGGTGTTGCCGCAGGTTTAGACGAATAAAAGCAGGTCTCAATCAGAGGCCCAGATGCATTTAGTGTTGAAATCGTTTGTGGATCAAATTTAACGAGAAAAAGCAGCACGACAGAAAAATTAAAAATGAACGACAACATCTGTCCTAGACAGACAAAATAATGCTCGTATGTGTGCGGGCCATGAAGCAGGGTTTTTATGCGTTATGAATGCAAGATCTAATTATTGATTTAGTTAATCTGATTAATTGATATCTTCATTTTGAACACATTTAAATATTCTTTCTGGTGTAAATTTACAACCTCATAGTCTCCCCCATCTTTGCTGTGCTGAGATTTGTTTTTGAATGTGATTCAATGCCTTGTCACGTGTTGACGCCTGTCCCAAATAAAGTCAGGGTCATTTCATAGACTGAAGTGAATAAGAGCCTGGGCTATTAATAGAATTGTACGGTATACAAATGTAATGCAACATACAGGCCTATACATTAAAATATATAAAATTACATGTAAAGCATCCAGTGAGGGCAGATCTATTACTTTCAGCTCTATTTGTCATTTGTTTCTAAGTCATGGGAGCAGCAAACTCAAACGCCTTTTACCCCAGTTCAGCTCTGACCTTTGGAACAAACAGTAAGAAAAGATCTTGGGACTGAAGATTTGGAGTTCCTCTACTCCTCTTACTGATGGAGGTTAGAAGTTACAAAGAGGGCAGTCCTAAAATAGAATTGTCAACATGAATACGCCGATGTTTTAGTCTATGTATGGAAAAGTATGGATACAGGATTTATGAGATTAACCTCCTCAGATCTGAGGAACATGTATTTTCCGTGTCTTATCACTCTCCACTGGAGCTTCAGTTGAAGGCTGAAGTCATCATATATATGTGTGTCTATTTGTTTTCCAGTTTCGATGTGGAGAATGGCCCGTCTGCCAGCTGCAGCCCCCTGGACCCCCAGGCTTCCCCCGGCTCCGGTCTGGTCCTCCACACTAACTTCCCGGGTCACAACCAGCGGCGGGAGTCCTTCCTGTACCGCTCGGACAGCGACTATGATCTCTCTCCCAAGTCCATGTCAAGAAACTCCTCCATCGCCTCGGAATTGTAAGGACAAAACTCGCTCAGCATGCACACAAAGAAATATGAGCGTAGAATAAATGCTCAACGTGGTTTTCAATATTTGAAGAGGATTAATCCAAAACAGTTTTATGAAACCCCCCCCCCCCCCCCCCCCCCCCACACACACACACACACACACATTCGGATCTCATGAGAGGTACTCTAAAGTGAGGGGAATATATAAAACAGTCAGCTATATCAGTGTTTCCCAAAGTGTGGGCCCCCTGGTGGGCGGTGTGGGTACTGCAGGTGGGCTGCAAAAAGCCCTCCACCAATTTAAAAAATAAAATAAATATCAGAATAATGATGATTTAACATGAGTCAACCCTTTAAGTGATTAGTAAGGCGTGTCATGACTATTCAAGGACATAATGTTTAGTAAACTTTTGTGTCTCTCTTGCCATAATATCATGTTGTAATGTCCAATAATTTACCCTAACTGAAAGTGATAGCTGTAGTCATAAAAATAAAAAATGATAACGGGCCCCGGAGTCATTTTGTATTTCAAAGCGGGTCGCGACAGTCTTAAGTTTGACTCCAGATATTACACAACATGACAATAATCTGAAGCCTTTAAAGTCATTGTTGCACTTTGCACCTTCTCGACATACGAGTAGGCCACATTTACTGACGAGTCCTCTCCGGGGTTACGTCACATTCTGTCTCGTTTGTGATGGATGACCGTCCTCCTGTGCTACTCTTCATTTGCGTTAATGACAGTAATGAGGCTGGCCGGGTCATGGTAGAAGAAACCGCTCTGCTTATGAGCTTTATGCAACAACAACCTGATATATTCTTGTGTGTACTTCTGTTGATGATGTCTGTAACCACCTCTCTTGGTTTTATCTGTGTTTCATTGCAGACATGGAGATGACCTGATCGTAACGCCTTTTGCTCAGGTAAACGTCTTTCTCAAAAGGAGTCAGATATCACCTTACATTTTTAATAACTTCTACATGGTTTCAGATTTGTAATTTTAATGTGAGCAAACTCAATTAAAATATTAAATAAGTGTTATGAAAACAATTCTTATGATGATTTCCTCTGCCTTTCTAGGTTCTTGCAAGCCTTCGAAGTGTGAGGAATAACTTCACTGTCCTGACAAATGTCCAGTGTGCCTCAAGCAAGTAAGTGTTTGTGAATCAAAACAAGCCTTTACACTATTTTCTTTTACATAGTTTCAGTGACCTGCTTTGACATCTTTGGAAAAATACTTCTCGTGGACTCTTGGAGGAGCCGGCTAATAATAAAACATGACTTATATTTTTATTATAATCATGGGAACCTTTTAGAGAGAGTCATAAATCTTCTTATAGTCCATCTTCTCTCTCTCTCGCTCGCTCGCTCTCTCTTGGGATTCACTATTTTGATTGAGTGCAGAATTTATTTTAAAACAGTGAGAAAGTTTTTCAGTAAATCTTGTGGAACTGAAACAAAATCAAACTCCTCCACTCCTCCTAAATAATTAAAAGGCTTAACTGCATATTTTAAAATCACAAAAAATTGTGAATTTCCTCGGATGACCATCATGTGCAGTAAGTCTGCAGTTACTTCATTTGACCACAAGGTGGAAGTGTCGGGCTTTAAACTGACTGATGTGTGACACCTGACATCACAGCTGTTTCCACCAATCACAGATGAGCACCTAAAGTGGTCCAGCAATATTTTTGTTTGCTATTGGCTTACAAGCTTAAATTTAACCTTTTACCCTGTTTAATTTTCTATTTAAATGTTTTATTGATCTTAACATGTACACTGTTTTTTATTCTGTTAAGCACTTTTTGCTGCATGTTCATCTGAAGGTACTTTATGATGAAACACATAATGCAGTAGATTCATAAATACTCCTCACAGAAAACACAAGTTTAATATGGTGTTGCTCCTCATACAGTGCATTTGATAAGAAAGCTAGTCCCAGTCCTGCAGTGCAGCAAGTTCGACTGATTCATTTTGCACATGATTTAGGATTTCAAAGGTCTAGACAAGGTCAGAAAAGGTTTAGAATAAAGAAAGCTTTGTACGTTTTCCCTAAGCTATAACAGACGTTTTAGAGTTACCTGCTTTATATATCAACTAATAGAAACCAAAATATTAAGAATGTTTTAAAATGAAAAAGAAATGTAAAAAAGAGACCACAACAAGGCGTTTTCAAAGTAGCGTATTCATATTTTTTTTTATGTTGATAAGGTAATGAATAAACTGAACTATGCTTTCAGCTTCATTATTCTATTTAAAGCAACACAATGCTTTACAGACGCAGACGCTTACAGCATCACACCTCCCTTTGAACACATGTATGAAGGCCAGCTTCAGTTCTATTCTTCTCTGTAAGGGCTTACAGGTGTGTGTGTGTGTGTGTGTGTGTGTGTGTGTGTGTGTGTGTGTGTGTGTGTGTGTGTGTGTGTGTGTGTGTGTGTTTCTAAAGCTGCTCTCTCTTCTCCTACGTGCTGTATTAACCCTGAGTCTGCTGTACTGAATAGCAGCGGCAGGTGTGACCTACATTCAGCTCCGACACTTTTACACTCACACACAGGCCAACATGCTTTAACACACAGAAATCAAACTTCATATTCAAACAAGATCTTACAGATGACCAATAAGTCCGAGCCGAAAGGAGATTAATCAACACACGTTCAGCCGTCCATCCTCCGGCTGTCACTCACACACTGACTCAGATCCTGTGCAGACATTTGTCTCATTAAAATGCAAAATAGTCACTTTGGTGAAGTGAATATACATTTTTTAAATGATTATATCACTGAGTTGACCCTAATGGAAATAAATGCTAACAACAAACACTTATAATGACATGCAACAGGATTAAATGGAGAAAATCTGAACATGTACTTTAAGGCTCTGTTACAATAAAAATATCACAACTTAAGTAACTCAATGTTCACGTTATCCCCGTCTGTAATGCAAATAACAACATTACCCAAATGTTGATTATTTCCTTTCACCCAGAACCAAACCTAAAGTGTGAGAAAATGTGATTGTTTATTTGGGGAGAATAAACCTTTAAAGATGAAGACTGTCCATTAATGTCTTTATTTTGTCCATTGTTCCGTCTTGCAGGAGGTCTCCTGTAGCACCGACTCAGCCTCCAATCACCAGAGTTTGTCTACCAGGTAAGAATCTGACCTCTGTAAAGCTGCTTCAACAACTCCTCTCTTTTTCCTATCTTGCTTATATCTGCCTGGAACTTTTTTCCAGCAGACATTTTTGTCTTGCTCTCTCTGTATTCTCCTCTCTCTCTCTCTCTCTCTCTCTCTCTCTCTCTCTCTCTCCACTTCTTAATCCGTCTTGTCCTTTGCTCGTGAACTTGCGTACGTGAGGGCGTCGAGCTTTCCCTTTTTTTGTTTTTTTTCCACCCTCCGTCTCCAGACTCTGGGTTGTTGTCCAGACTATTTTGTCATCAAGCTCATTAAGCGTGTTCAGAGACAATTCAGCTGCTTGTTTGAGACGCACAGTGTGGTCTATTACAGCGACAATGCTCCCTGTTTTTCTTTCATCAGGTTTTATTTTAACGAGCTGTGTGTGTGTGTGTGTGTGTGTGTGTGTGTGTGTGTGTGTGTGTGTGTGTGTGTGTGTGTGTGTGTGTGTGTGTGTGTGTGTGTAAATGTATATGTACATGTATTAGGCAGTGACACACAGTGTGTGTGTGTGTGTGTGTGTGTGTGTAAATGTATATGTACATGTATTAGGCAGTGACACACAGTGTGTGTGTGTGTGTGTGTGTGTGTGTGTGTGTGTGTGTGTGTGTGTAAATGTACATGTACATGTATTAGGCAGTGACACACAGTGTGTGTGTGTGTGTGTGTGTGTGTGTGTGTGTGTGTACTGTAAAGTGCGAGCGACTTTCTGGTGTGCGGTGTTCAGCTTTTTGGTGCTTTAGAAACTTTGAGTTTATTGTTTATCCGTGTGACCGCTACTCTGCCGTCTTGGTCCACTCTCACAACTCGTATGGCGTTGTTTTTGGGCCTGAGCAGGGAGCTGTGTCGGCTGAATCTCCCCTACAAATGTCTTTATTTCTTTTAAAATGTAGGACCACATGTATGTTTTGAGTAGGAATAAATACGATTACACACATGGTCGTGTCTTCGTGCAGGTTTTAGCGCTACAGTCTTAGTTATCTGCATTCTGTGAAATCTTCAAAACAGTAAAGTTTCGACTCTGTTGGCAGATGTTCCCACAGTGGAGGCAGAACACTAGAAAAACAGCGACATGTTATGTAAGGAGACACACACAATGAAACTAAGAACTGAGCGTAGATAACCACCAAAAGATAAACTTGTTTTGTGTGAAACCAGCTCGGGTCAGATATGACATCTAAGATGAGAGCGTGATAAAGAAGCTTCAGTCAGTCCAGCTTAAGTTATAAGATAAGTGTGTGTGTGTGTGTGTGTGTGTGTGTTTTCTTTTTTCAGTCTGAGTGCAGTATTTTACAGGATACGACCACATTTTAGAGAAAACATTCTTGTTTCACATGTGTATTTGAAGGTGGTTCGTTTAATCATGGAATTACGAGAGAACAAAGCAACAAGTTCTATCCACGATGTGTGTGTTTGTGTAAGTCTGTGGTTTGTATAGGCAGCCTATAAAAACACTGACGTGTGTATAATGGAGTGTTTCGGTGTGTGGTTGTATTTTTTTTCAGTTTACGATTTTGAAATTGGGGATTGTTTAGGTGTATGATTAAGATGAGTGGCATGCTTATACATCATTGTGAGTAAAGCGTGTGTGTGTGTGTGTGTGTGTGTGTTTGTGTTTGTGTAATGTGGGGAGGTGTTCCTGTGGCTCTGATTGACGTCAGTGCGCCTGTATGTGGCTTCTGTTAACTTCCTGTCAAAGCAGATGGACTCAGTTTTCACTTCCTCCTTCAGAACCGCAGCTCATCAGGTGCTCTGAGTGTGTGTGTGTGTGTGTGTGTGTGTGCATGTGCTTGACAGATTGGGGGAATGTGTGTGTGTGTGTGTGTGTGTGTGTGTGTGTGTGTGTTTCTGGTAAACCTAAAGCCTTATATTGCACATAATGACTGTTCTGCTCAAGAGCGAACAAAGATGTCACTGATGCATAAAGACAAACTTGATTTCTTTGCATTTTTAAAGATAACGTATGAACTTCATCACCGTTTGCATGAACAGCCTCAATTCATCCTGTTGATCACTTTTTCTGCTGGTCTTGAACCTGTCAGAAGATGGACAAGAAATGTATCATACTTAAGGTTTAAAGACCGCAACTTTGTGTCTCTCTGTATCATCTTACCACAGCATCACAAATGACATCCACTGTTTTCTTTTCGTCTGTGGCCATGTGCTGAAAAGTTGTTTCAAATGACACTGAGAAAGAAATCACCGCATTAGCTCAGATTTTAATTTTTCAGTTGTGAAATCCTCTTGCTCATATTTATTTTTTCTTTCATATTTGCTCACATGGCAAATGAATGATTCAAGATTCCAACAGTTAATGCTTCATCTCAATTACTTAGAGTTTGGTTGAATGCAGTGAACATTTCCTGTACCTGTTTCTATCTCTACCTCTGCCACCACCACCCCCCTCTTCTTCTCTTCATACTCGGTCTCTCCAGCTTCTTTTTTTTCCACCCCTAGAGTTTTTATTTTCCTTTTCATTCCTCTGTCTGTCTGTCTCTCTCTCGCTTTATTGTCAACAGAGGAGGGGGGGGGGGGGGGGCAGGAAGACTGAGGCAGGAAGTGGAGGATCAGATTGTTCCTGTTTTGCTGTCTCAATACTGTCGTAACTTGACGGAAACCAGGAGGCATTATGTGTGTGGATGAAGTGTGTGAGTGAGTGTGTGTGGGGGATGTGTGTGTCAGCTCACATGAGAAAAATAGGAAGCAGAGAGAGACAAAGAGCCATTGTCTTGAGCCCACACACTGCACAAACATGCAGACGCTGACAACAATGATATGACACGTAAAAACCTGCAGAGCTTCATCATCACACACACATTGAAGCCCTTTAAGTCTCCATGCAGACAAATGAATGTCGAGTCAAAGCTGCAAATGATGCCAATTTTTAAATTCCGCTAATGAGATGTATCAAATCATTTCTTAGTCATGAGACAAAACACATTCTGCACTGACGCTCTGCAAACGACAGCTCCAGATTTCTCAATAGTCTGTTCAGGTGACTCTTCTATACGCACCTGGTGACTGACTCTGATTCTACACTGTAAGAAGATATCTGCACACACCATCATCTTGGAGATACCTTTGCAACTTTACAGCTCTTCTATTGTACATATATGGTATTATTTTGTTTTATATAGTTTTAATCTTTACTATATGGCAAGTCGTTCAGGAAATTAATACATTGAATGAAAACTTGAATATACGGAATGAAATCTGAATATATTGAATGAAACTTTGAATATATTGAATGAAAACTTGAATATATTGAATGAAGTCTGAATATATTGAATGAAACTTTGAATATATTGAATGAAACTTTGAATATATTGAATGAAAACTTGAATATATTGAATGAAGTCTGAATATATTGAATGAAACTTTGAATATATTGAATGAAACTTTGAATATATTGAATGAAAACTTGAATATATTGAATGAAACTTTGAATATATTGAATGAAAACTTGAATATATGGAATGAAAACTTGAATATATGGAATGAAAACTTGAATATATTGAATGAAACTTTGAATATATTGAATGAAACTTTGAATATATTGAATGAAAACTTTGAATATATTGAATGAGGTCTGAATATATTGAATGAGGTCTGAATATATGGTTTCATTCAATATATTCAAAGTTTCATTCAATATATTAATTTCCTGAACGGCTTGCCATATTACTATTTATTGTATTTTGTTCTGTTTCCCTGTCAGTAGGAGTACTGCTGATTTTATTTTCTGCTCTTCTGTTCATGGTTTTTGGACTAAAAGCACAAACACAAATTCCTCAGAGATCAGTTTGGTGCAGTGATAGTGATTTAAAAAAGTTGATTTATTTACATGCTTCCCACCACAGGGTCTTGCTTACTATTTTTTTTACCAACCTAAATGATACCATAACATATAACTTAGTTTACACTATTGAAGAGTATCAGGATGAGTGTGTGTGTGTGTGTGTGTGTGTGTGTGTGTGTGTGTGTGTGTGTGTGTGTTTGAGGGATTTGATCCACAGCTATTCAGCAGGGTGCTTGGGAGAGACACTAAACCTCACATTGTACTCGTGATGGAAACTGTTAGATGATGATAGTCATCATCATAATGGCTTTGCTCAAGAGGCCCAACAAGGAAAGGTCACGGAAGAAGTTGTCAGTGCAGAGTTAAAGGATTTCTTAGAAAGCTGTTATATGAAACAAATATGTGTCCCCTTAATCCAAACGGTACACTAATGGAGTGCATATAACACACTGGATTTTACAGGTTAAGTAAATATTAGATAACTTGGAATCACTCAGTGTTTGGCCTTAACAAAGCTGTGACATCATCAGCTGGTTGTAACTGTTGAAAGGTTTAGATTTAGAGTTTATATTCATATTATATATTTCTTCCCCATGTTTTGTATTCATATTATATACTAATGTGCTTTGAGAGATTTCTTGTGTTCCGCAGCTGTGCGACCTACTACCCTTCGGGGACAAATAAAGTGATTGACTGATTGAGGTCGAACCATCCGTTTGCCAAAGGCAGCATAAAAACAGCAAGCTCCTAATGTACGTCAGAGTGTAACTTTAGCTTTCAAACCAAGGTTGCATTAGGAAAACGAATGGATGCAAGCTTTGTGCTTAAAAATAGGGTTTAAAAAAAACAATAGATTTACTTGTGCTATGTGCTTGGTGCCATTGCTTGAATCAGTATTGTTTTTGCTGTTCTTACCCCAAAGAGAGAAAAAAGGGTAAAGATACTGTGGCATACTTTCTAAAGGCAACCAATTAAACAGTGCTGTGTGTTCTAATTAAACTCAGGGTGTGTGTGTGTGTGTGTGTGTGTGTGTGTGTGTGTGTGTGTGTGTGTGTGTGTGTGCTGGACCAACACTATCTTGTATCAAGTCACACCCCAAAAAACCTTTCACTTTTGAGTGGTGAGTGGAAATATCCACCGAGCCATGCAAGAGCGTAATTATCTGTTTTCTGCACTTCTTCTTGTTCAAATATTTTAACAACACTGAAGCCCAAACTATCTGATCCCACACGAGGGAGGAAAAATACCGTTCAAACATCTTTCTTTCCTCACAGGAGACGGCACTGATAAATACGATACCATCGTTGTTTGTCAGGTAATAGAGTAAAAAGATACGACGGTAAGATAGCAGATAGAAAGGTCAAATGAGCCTTACATGACTCTCAACCTTTCCTTGTACAAGATTTTCAAAAGCACTGACTGACAGTCTTTTATTTGACTGAAAGTGAAGTTACAAGTATTTTTCAAATAGTTGTTGCGGTTATGCATTTTTTAAACTTAATAACACTTCGGTCTTCATATTTCTTTTTTTTTTGATACTTTATTTTTATTGATATTTTCAGAGTAAAACAAGACAAAAGAAAAGAAGGGAATAAAAAAAAGGAAAGAAAATAAAAAATTAGTAAAAAGGGGGGGGTTTGCCTGCAGCCATTTCCGTGTGATTGCTTTCGTAGCTGCAACCAGAAGGACTTTATAGAGATATTTATCGTCTGACATGAGATTGTCCGGGATTTTGCCCAAGTATAGTATGATAAAAGAGCAGTCCACGTTTATTCTAAACATGACACTCAGTACTTCTGTAACCTCCTTCCAAAACGGCTGGACCTGTGAGCAATCCCAAAATATGTGAAAGTGCTCTGCCATTGATTTATCACATTGCCTCCAACATTTGTTCTGACCCTGAGAACCCTGCTGCGGGTTATAAGGAAACGAATTAAGTTCTTCCCGCCAGGCCCTTGAGCAGGTCGCTGTGACCTGATTGGTCTTCATATTTCTGCGTCTTTCAACATTCCTGTTATTGAGTGTGTTAATGAAAACCGTAAAGGAGGCTCATTGTTTTTACAGAGCTTTTATCACGTCATAATCACTAACAGGTTAGGGAGGTCTGCTAGCACATGTGCGGAAGTTTTCCACATAATCCAGATCCTCTGATCCAAAGCAGCTGTTGAGTGTGTTGTGTGTCTAAACATAGGAAATATTCAGTCCAATTTCTGCAGTATTCAGCTGTGTGAGAACCCCCACAAAGGTGTGACTCCGCTTCCTGATCAAGTTGACCTCAGTGATGAAATGCTGTCATACAGGATGTATGTGAGGCAAAGGGCTAGTGAACTCTCCGGCTCTGTAGTACGGAGAGAGGTGTCAACAAGTTGGCTTTTCCAAATCCCATTGTGCCTCTCCATTGTGTGGGTGTTTTTTGTATGGGGCCCTCCATCACATTGTCCCCCCACATGAAGCCACATGTGTTATTTCAAAGCTCAGAGCTGCAGTTTGGTTAACGTTGAACAATAAGATAACAGTATAGATGAGAGGTATTTGGACAATGTGGAGAAAAAAAAACATGTGCAAACTGTACATTAGATGCATATGGTAAGGTTCATACAAAGGCCAAGGCTCTCTCTCTCTTCAACTCGTCTTTGTCAGGGTTAGCGAGTCAGCAATTAGCTCTAAACACAACAAAAAAAACTGCTTCAAAAAAGCTACTAGCACGTTCATTGACTGTCATTAGAGATGCACTTTTTTGCAAAATAAGTTCAAGTGGAACTTAACTTTGGGTACTCATCTATACCAAGTACCAATACAAGTACTTTTTAATGTCATGCAGTTCTCAAAATGACTTTGTAAGTTTTATTTTAATCACATGTGGTTCCTCGCTCTTTGTCTTTTTACAAATTAAAAACATGCCACGATGCAACAAGATCATAGTCTGTTGCTGACGTTATAACACTTTTTATGCACAAACATGGCACTGCCAGACATTTCCCTTTAACATGTAACATGTTGAGTGGATTTCTGTACCACACTACACAGAACAATAGAGGAAATCTTGAGATGTTATGTTGTCGTATTTTAGTGCTGACTGTGAGGATTAAGTCTTTTTCTGAAAAGTAAGAGGAAGGTACTTTTTGCTGAAAAGCAAGTTCTTTACATTATCAGCAGTGCTTCTGCTCTCATCAACAATAACATGTGACATTGAGCTAAAAAGTCTTTCACTTTCCACACTACTGCATGCTGCTGAAAGGTTTCTCCTTGACATTTAGGCCACAGCAGGAAACCGCACTTTGTTAACTCCTCAGTGCTGCAGTGGGCTGTCTTCCCGAGAAGTTGTTGTCTCTATCTGCAAAGCAGCATCCACTGGAGCACTGCTCAGAGATGTTGATGCTTGCTTATCTGCAGTCTTGTCCAGAAATGCTGTCCAGACTGCTGCTGGCCTGGGCCTTTCATAACTTTCTGGCAGGGGGAAACCCATAATACCCCCCCCCCCCGCTTGTTGGCCTCTCCTCCAGTCACCTTCTGCAGCTCCAGCATCACCATCCCTTTGGCCTCAGAATCAGTTTCGGTGTTCGAGACAAAACTATCTTTGTACCTAAAGTGAATGCATAACAATTATGGATTGTAAATGACAAACAGACAGACGGACAAAACTTCATACTTTGCCTCCAGCTTTTTCTACAAAGTTGGTTGTGGCTGACTCCTGCTGCTAGCTCTAGCAAACTCTTTGAACTCTGCTGTGTGCTGCTTCTTCAGAAGTTTAATCAAATCACTCATATTCAAAGAGCAAATTCTCGCCCCTCCACTTGATTTACAGTGCATAATAATAATAATAATAACTTTATTTCTATAGCACCTTTTAAAAACACAGGTTTACAAAGTGCTTTGACAAACAACAAAAACAAGAACAAACTAAACCAAACACAGAAGAACAGAAACAACAGCAAGAACAGAACAAATGTAAAATACTAAAAATAATTAAATACAATTCAACAGAAAAGAACCCAAAGTGCACGATACCCAACAGACATATATAACCCGACCATCACAAGAACCATCACAAGAACCATCACAAGAACCATCATAAGAACCATCATAAGAACCATCACAAGAACCATCATAAGAACCATCATAAGAACCATCATAAGAACCATCATAAGAACCATCACAAGAACCATCATAAGAACCATCACAAGAACCATCACAAGAACCATCACAAGAACCATCACAAGAACCATCACAAGTCTCTGTACCCTTCATTAGCAGCACCTGCGGAGGAGCTGGTTAAAAAATTGGTTTTCAAGACGAAGAGACGCCACAAGGAAGACGCGAGGACGCAGACACCTGAGAGACTGAATCTGAAGTAACATTTGTTTGTGTTTCAACACTTCACGGGTTCTTTTTACACAGGAACTAAACTGATATGAAAGAGAGGGCTGGCGGAGTGAACCGTATTAAATCAGATCAGGAAATGAAACATGAACAGCTTCGTTTTTTTATGAGCTGCATAACCTAATCTGGGAAATCTGAAAACAAACACTAACCTCAGCTTTTAAGGTATAAAAGTGTCTCCTCCTTTGCCAAATTCTCAGTTGCATAACATCAACTAAACCGAATCCACAAATTCTGTTTGTTGTTGTGGGCTCCAGTCCAGAACAAGAGAATAACCTTTCCTGCATAATTTCATCAAGATATTGTTTCATCTTTGTACCTTTCTATGCCAGCAGAGTTGAGAGAACATAGCAAATGTGCAATAAATGAAAAGAACGTCATCAATCTCTTTATCTCTCTCGCGTTACTTAATAAATCCGATACAAACTTGTACTCCATACGGTGACCCCAGTGCGTGCAGGAATGCGCTGAGGAGGTCACAGAGAGGAGGACAAGCGAGACAGACCAGGCAGGAGGGATGAGAGGAGGAGTTGAGGAGTGATGAGGTGAGGGGGCAGGAGAGATAAGGCTCGCCTTGAGGAGAGAGGAAGAATATGCAAGAAAATGTGTGGACTAAAGACGAAGAGCTGGAGAAATAAATTTACTTAGATATTGTAAAACCTCTGACGGGACAAGTGACATTATGCTCGTTAATCTTCAGATAACCACAATTACGTAAGGGATAAATGCTGCATTGCTAAATCATGCAACTAAACAAACCAAAGCTAGCCACCCAGGAGTTCAACCACCATCTTGATGGTTAATATCCCTATATAACACGAACTTTGCCTGCTCTGGTTTTCCTCTACCTCACCTGAATGTAAAAGCTTCAAACTCATTTTGAAGGATGAAAACTTTTACCAACAACAGAGAGAGAAACCCAAATTAAGCTGTAACGTCCGCAGGTGTTTTTGGTGCGGTGGGAATAGGGAAATGAAGTGTGTCCATAAGAGAGAAATGTAACTGTATGCTCTAAATAATTGATTCCAAAAAGATATAACTTGTAGTGATTGAAACAGACCACGGTATCGCTTCCCGTTCAAACCAACACAAACGTGAAATTTACAAGAAAAGGGCAGCTCAGGCCGCCGACAATGAAACATGGCAGATGGAGGGGTACACTAGAAAACACATTTACTGACTAGCTTCTATTAACAGAATATAAATAATTAAAAAACAAGAAATTCAAAGAATAAGGCAGAAAAAGAGAAACAAATTTGAAGGAAAAATGTGCAATTTGGTATTATATGTCTTCATAAAACTGGTTGATAATTACTAACAGAGTCTTAGCTTTCATTAGGTTTTCTGCATCAATCCAGTGATCTATCCGAACACCCTCGAGGAACTCTGTGCTGTCAGTCATTTGCATTTTGCAGGTGATAAAAATATATGACGCCTCACGTGTTGATCATCTGGAGGTCATGTCTTTACGCTGCAGTAAATAAGCACATCGCTTCAGAGGCTGCTTTGTAGAGCTATTTTTAGCAGCGCTGCTTTTCATGTGCCGTTACTCCAAACACGCTGCACATACACACACAAAGAATGTATGCAGTGTGTGCATCCATTCATTGACTAGAATCTCCTCTTTGCATGACTCCAAAAACATCCAAATATCTGCAATGGTGACCACAGTTCATCTCATAACCTTAGAGTTTGTATGCATACACATCAGGTGAATGAGTGAGTGACGGATTTGAAGAGCAGTGCAGGTTAAAATCCAGTCTTGGTCGGGCACTGTGTAACATCAGGGCTGGTTTTGAGTCTTGAAAGGTCATGTAGATTCTTTAGCGTTCTGCTCGTTAGAGACCTATTTCCAACGGTAGATATCTAACGTTAAAGATCCAGTGTGACAGATAATGGATCTCTAGGTAGGAATGTCAGCTGTATTGTAAAATTCTGCAACATTTTACAATCTTGCAATTATCAGATTGTATAAATCATATTCACTTTCCGAGTATTTTTTTAAACTAATAAAAAGTATTACTCTTTTGTTTCTGTTTTCCATCTGAGAGCGTTCTCATTCATTGAGTCGGCCATGTTGCTCTGTCATGTTTCTACAGTAGCAGAATGGAAAACCCCAAACCTATGTTCTTTTATTAGGTTTCATAAGGGACTGTTATTAGTTATGCTCGGTGGAGAAGGGTGAGGAGGGCACTTCTGGATTATTTGCCATTGCCAACCCTGATACCATTACACACTGCTGCTTACGTTTTTTTGTTAAACATTGATTTTATTCTTTTAGTTTATTTGTTAAAAACTGGAAAGTGCCTGTATCCTCATTAAAGCATGGCACTCCTATCTGCATGTCCTGTCGACAGTAGAGTCGAAACGCGTTGACAATCCCTGTTAAATAAAGGATTTTTATATGTTATCAGACTGCCTCTCCACACTTCATTTTTTCTCTTCTAATCAGGACAGTCAAACTTTTTTTATTAGCTATTGGACTACTGTCCCCTGTTCCTGAAGAGCACCTGATTTTTCTATATTTATTTAGTTTTTTGACCCAGTGCAGCACTCACTTCTATGTTTTTTCCTGTCTTTGAGCATTTGCTTTGATAGTTATTTAGTAATGCTTTTAAAGACACTCTGGAATCATGGGCGAGACACAACAACGTCTGTATTCCCTCTGGGTCAACAAACCGTCTTTTGTCCATGAGTTCATGTCGGACCAGTGGCAGCCTCGTGGTCCTGATAAGACATTAGTTTAATAAGGGATATTATGGCTGGGTTGGCATATGTAAATGTCACAGATACAGTATCTGCCAGCCTATTATTCTGTCTCTCACCTCACACTCTGCCGTACACGTCCACAAAATGCCAACACGAGCTGTTGCCATGGCAGCAGCTCCCTCCTTTTCCCTCCAACACTGTCACTATTCTGGTCTATGCAATGCTCTCTACATCCACAATTTCTTTCCTCTCTTCTCTGCTTTCTACAGGTGTATCTAGAAACATGTTCTTGGTCTTGTTTCTCTCTGTGTGTTGGCAGCTACAGTTAAAGGTCTCAGTATTTCTGTCCCCGGGTTGTCTTGTGTTACCGAAACTCTTAACTGCTTCCCGCTCCTAGATATTTTACAACCTAAATGGGATCTCCCAGATAAGTTTGGCTACTGTGCGGACCCCCCAAACATCACTTACATACGAGAGTGGTACAACCTCCTCCTACATCATTTATTGAGATTTAAGGCAGGAAACAGGGACAACATTCAGTGATTTACAAACATTTTCAAACCACAATCAAACAGATTCAGGTGTCCAGGTTTTGTGGTATAACGGTTTGTTTGCAAGACTTGAACACAGCCAACAGTTCACAATTGTCCACATATGGTGCAACATTGGGGTATCCAGCTTTGGGGGCAAATGAATACATGCTTCAACCCCATTCCAATCTCAAACACTTTCGGGTATCCATGTTTGTGGGCAAAATTTGGGTATCCATGTTTTGGGGGTGGGTGGGAGAGTTGAATACAATTCCATTGTTCTAATACATTCTTCAACAACAACAAAAATCCCCAAAAAAGCTGGCGGTATCCCGGCAGTGTGTCTTGTCACCAGGCAGGATAAGGGGGTGAAACATTAGAGGGAAGGAACTTGGATGGTGAGAAGGTTTGAGTTTCAATGCTGGGAACTGTTTATACAGCTGACGGGAAAGGCTGTGATATCTTTACTTTCACCTCTGATTTACTGTTACTGCTCTTTGAGAGGTAAACAAGCACAAGAGTATTTGTGTGTTTGTGTTTAGTTCAGTCTGTGTTGTTCGACCGTGCCTGAGTAGCAACAATAAAAAGGTCTCCATGTTAGGAGTGGATTCAGGAAGCATGTGTACTTGGGAAGGATTTGACCCAGAACATCTACCGGTAATGCTCAGCCTATTGGCCTTTGACAAGATCTTGAGAGCCGTACTACATAACAGCCGTAACAGGTACTTTAGATTTCTGGAAACTTTGTATGACTGCATATCGGCGACCTTTTAAATGTTCCTGGCAGTGGTGGCACATCTACACATGTGTGTAAGTAGCTGCTGCTTACTGACAATAGCTGAATGAAAGATAGCAACACCCTGTGATGTTCAGTCTGGGTTATGTAAAACAAAGGTCATACTCAGTTTATAGCTGCTGCTGCTATTCATTCTCTAATGATAGAGCAACCTTTTTCCAGTTATTGCACACTGGGGTTGAAACCAAATTATTTCAGGTGTGTTCTGATTTACCAACGGACCCAGTTTAACCTCTTGTGGATGAATCTCAACAATTTAAAGGACAGTAAAAAGATTTAATGGAAGGGGTCAAAGGGCTGAATTTGTTTATTGCAATTTAGAAAGAAAAAAAAATGTTAATCAGTATTTTTGATGCATTTTCTAATCATTCATTTGCTTTAAAATACAGATTTAAAACTGGCAAATCTCATTTCGCTTGAAGCCTTTGATTCTATCTTTAATCAATCAATCAAACTTTATTTGTGTAGCACTTTTCATACAACAAATGTATCCCAAAGTGCTTTACATCAACATTTAATCAAACAGCAACAACATGACTCCCTCCCCCACCCCTATCCCACAATCCAAACACTAAGGTAAAAATAACTGGATAAGAACAGGTACTGAGGAAACGCTATCATTTATTCTAAATGAGGAAAGACAGGAGGTTCAAAATGTAATAAAACTAGATGAAATGAGATTCAGTTAAAAGCTCTACTAAAAAGGAAGGTCTTGAGTTTACATTGTGTTCTGCCCTCAGGTCTCCTGTTAAATTGTTAATGACCAAAAACACAAGACCATTGGACAGTGCCTGTGTTTTTGAAGTGTTATCTTGTGTTCACAACTTCTGCACTTTGCAATTTCTCGTAATTTATTGTTTGTAATTGTTATAGGTTTCTTTCTTATTCATGCTGATGCTGCCCTCTTGGTCAGGTCACTCTTTTGAAAGAGATCTTGATCTCAGTGGATGAATTACCCGGTCAAATAAAGGTTCTGTATTAACAAGATGATTATCTAGGAATAATAAGTTGATCTGATCTGAAAGAAACAAGATACCAAATACCTCAAAATCCCAACAGAAGCTCATTTAGACATCGTAAAGAAGCAAACATCCCCAGACGGTTTAGTTGAAATGTAAAAACAAAAAAATGACATTGAGAAAAAAGGAAACTTCTCTACAGGTGGAAGAGGAGTCTCTTCCTTTTTATTTGTTATTCAGTAACTTTCCAATCTAAAAATGTGTTTCCTAAGAATGTGAAACTTCACTTCAATAGGTAAACATTCAGTATCTTAAACTAATCCAATCTAACATAATAACAGCTGTGTGATAATTCTACCCTCATGAAGGTTATGTTGTTTATTATTGAACTCAATGGTGTACTGTTGGAGTTGACTATGCGTGATGCTGTTGTATTACACTGTGTTATACAGAGAGGTATTTGTGTTTTAGCCTTCGTTTTATGATATGATATGAGGCGGACAAAAAAATATAAACACCTGCAACAAGATGGTGTGATGAATTTATATACGTAGGACAAGACAATGTCAGGTTTATATGAGATGCTTTAACCTCTGTTAGTTTAGTGCTGACACTCCAGGGCGTCCCTGTTTTCACTGAGAAGCCGGATGGGAACTACCAGAGGACAGATTTGTGTCCAGAAATGCGTCAAACTTTGGCTTGGCCAAAGGTGCATCGTGTGTGTGTGTGTGTGTGTGTGTGTGTGTGTGTGTGTGTGTGTGTGTGTGTGTGTGTGTGTGTGTGTGTGTGTGTGTGTGTGTGTGTGTGTGTGTGTGTGTGTGTGTGTGTGTGTGTGTGTGTGTGTGTGCAGTTGTGAACAGATTCCGAAACAGACTTGTGAAAACTCTGTGACCTTTATCTGAATGTGTGTCTTTGTCACCTTTCTGTCCATGGAAGGAAGTCCACACTGAGCAGGATTGTGACACTAATGAGGAAACAGGCCAGTGGGACAACGTCGATTTCCCCTCAGACACACACACACACACACACACACACACACACACACACACACACACACACAGGTGGTTAGAAACTCCCCTGCCGGCTCACTTCATCCATCTTTCTCCGGGGACAAATGAGTTCCTCTGGCGTGACAGGGGGACAAAGAGCAGACGGGGCCTGACCTGCGTCACTGACCTCAGCGTGAAAACTCTGAAACACTGTCATTACTCCATTCCACACTCATCTGTGACCTTGCTGGCTGTTTCACACTTTAGGCTTACACAACCATTGTGCTTTTCCTAACCACCTTACTGCTTACAGTTTGCATTGCAACTGTAACTGCTCCAGCTTGTTGATCGTTTTCACCTTGATCTCAGGAATTGGCTTAATTTAAGTCCTTATTACATCATATCTTCATACATCACAGCTGTTTTTTTTAATATCCGTTGTGTGTCACTCTGGTAGTTGATGAACCACTATTGGTCAGACAAGGCAATCATTGCTCCAGCGTTAAAGATTCACCCCGCCACCCATCGTACTGCACGTTCTGCCCGCTCGCCTCATAGACTGTAAATATTACGCTCGCCTGCCTGGGAGCTGGCGTCACTTTCCTGCGCCGTCCACTTTGCCATTTCTTTTTCGAGTTGGTTTGAATTCTGAGAACTTTTTAACATGGCAAGTTTGGAAAAGAAAAGCCAAAGACCTTTCGTTTTCATTTGAATGATGTCATACAATATGCATACATAGAGAGAAAAAGTATAATGCAAACTGGATGACTGAATATTCATTTTAAATATAGGTCAAATAATGCACCTATAATCTGAAAGTTAAAACGTGTTTCTGTTACTGTATTTTCATTTTAAAATTAGCATTTTCATTTTAATTATGATACAGATTTAGCGGGGCATTTTTTGAAAATGAAAAAGCAAATGTCATTTTCTTCTTCATTTTAATTTAGTCAAAGAATTCTGAAACTTAAAAAGCATTTCTGTTAATGCATTTTCAAATTAGCTTTATCATTTGAATTCTGATCACTAGTCGCTGCCATACTCTGGTAGTTGATGAACCACCATTGGTCAGAAAAGGCAATCATTGGATTGCCATTTATATTATTGGTTAGGGTTAGAATCAAAACATTTCTGGGGATCCCCTGACTTTATCTTCAGCTCCATTGTAAGGTTTCAATGTGTAGTTACTGATAAAACACCCTCCTGGATGAAATGTAGTCACTGCTTATCAACATGCATTTTAAATTTTTGTCTAATACATGATTCCTACAAAATAAAGAAGTCTTAATTTTTGTAGTTATAGCATTACAGGTCCGTTCCATGTGACAATTCACAGTGTCCCTGCTCGGCCGTCCTCTGTGTTCTCCCCACACAATAGGATTTTAGATTGTGATTTCAAATCGGGGGGCGGCCCCCGATTGTCTTCCGGGCAGATCGGGGAGGTTAAAATCACTCTTAACTCACCTCACACCACACGAGGAAGCATCAGTTATTCGGGCCTTTGCTGATTGTGGTCGGAATCGGGACCAAAAATCGGCCCCGATTGTCTTGTGAACATCCTCTGCAATAGCATGCTAGTATCATCATGGCGATGTAAGCATTCAGGACTGTTGTTTAGGGCAGCCTTACATAACTACTAGCATGGCTGTCAGGTGTCAGTAGTGGTACAAAAAGTTGTTGACAAAAGTATTAGCTTCCTAAATGTAGCAGTAGGTGGAAGTGTTTTAAATGAAGCGTTCTCTTCGTTTCATATTTACATTTTTTGAGTTTAAAGTAGTTTAGAGGAGGAAAAATCCCTGTTTATATCTGTTGCATTACATTTAACACCTATTGTGAAGGTGTACTCATTGGAGCCAGTTGTGTACCCAAGCAGTGCTCCAATGTTAAAATAATAATTCACACGATAGACGGGATAATAAACATGACATCAGACACTGCCTAAGTACTGGTGTACTTAGGCAGTTTTCTTATGACTCTCAAATGTTGCTAATACAAATGAGCACATAGAGTCCGGTACAAAATGTACATGATGTTGACCTAGGCAACACTCACAGTGACTTTTGTTGTACCTGCGTAAACACCTCCTTTCTGGGTCGCACCGTGTGTGTCGTTATGCAAACTGCTGCTTTTGTGCAGAGTATCAGCGGAGACATCAGCGCTGAGAGAAGAGCCTGTTCTCCACGATTTGAGATAAAACTGTTTATCTTCAGCGTCTCTGAGAAAAAGACAGACCTCCAGTGTTTACCTCACACTGGAATGTGTATATTGTACCCATGAACCAGTTCTCGATGTCTGTCTTGTCTGTGTATTCATACACGGTATGTGTCAGTAGATCACCATCAGCTCCACAAAGCTGCTTTTGTATCGTCTGTCTCGTTCTGTTGACTGTCCCACCATGTGTGTGTTTGGGTGTACAAAGTGACATAACGGCATGATGAGACTGATCGACCTGATCCAACAAAGCTTTGTGTTATGTTCATTTCTCTCTCCATGATTAAAACTGCCACTTATCTTGTCCTATTTTGATTATTAGCAACACATGTATCTATTTTCCTGTGTTGGTTAGTTAGTATGGGGACAGTGTGGTGCTCATTAAGAGGACCTTGTTGTTTCAGAGGTGCTTGACCTCAGGTCGTGTATTATCCTCTTCTCTCCTCCATTGAGTGCTCATTTCACATCCTCACACCCTAGCTGTTATGTGCTTCTGTGGTCAGCAGTCTCTTTGTGTTTAGTGTGTTCCACTCACAGCAGTGTCCTCCAATGACTTCTCCAGAGCAGAACCAATGGGACTGCTGCAGCTTGTGCACGTTGAGAAGAACTTTTTTTCTTTGCTTTAGGATCCACCATTTAACAGTCGTTGCTGCAGAAGATTCTGGTGCATGCTAAATGCATTTTTTTTTTTACTTTCATTCTGGCTCAAAACCTTTTTTTAATATGAATTCACTGACCACAGAATAGCAAGCAACTTCAGGAAATCAGTTCAAATTATCCATGTTTGAGCAAAGCTGCTGATGTTATCTAAATGAGATGAAATAAAAATAACTGTCCAGTCAGTGTTTCAAACACAGTTAAGTTTAAACAGATTTTTCTGAACTAATGATTCATTTATTGTAACATGTTTACTGCTCTTTATAGCCAAGACTGATTCTACACAGTAAAGATCAAAACTGAAGCGAACCTAAAGCTCTTCAACAACATGATTCACTATCATTATCATTTTTATTTAAAAAGGTTTTTGTGCTCCTTTGGAATATTTTTATTAAAAAACACAAAAATTTAAGTTTCTATAATCTTAATAAAGCTGAAAGCTTGATGGGTGAGTTGTCTGTAAGCGTAGCCATGTGGCCAACTTGAAAAAGTTGTGCAACAAAAAGATACCAAACAATAAAACAAAACAGCAAATAGTAATATGCATTTTATTATGCTTTTGTATGACTGGGAAAAGTGCAGAAGAAGTCGAAAAGTGGATAATGGTAATGACGATGGTCTTTGTTTGATAACGACGACTTATAAGATGGTTTCTATACTGATTAGAGCTCTCAAGAACTGCCCTCAATGTTGTGCTTTGCCTCTGGTCACTTCCTGTCAGCACCTGTGTGTCCAATCAGACTCAAAGCTGATCGTTTGCTCTTACTCACATTGTTCCCTTTTTTCTAGATCCTTGCTTGTGTTGTTCTTACTCTCTGATGTACGTCGCTTTGGATAAAAGAGTCTGATAAGTGAATTGTAGAATTTGAGAAGATTTCAGAAAACCATGGCCAAGTTTTGAATTACACACCTCATCAAACTGTCCTCTCCGTCACTCTCTCTCTCTCTGTTTCACTCTCTCCTTTGACGTTTTCCTGCCAATCACACTAACTTGCTACTGGGCTACTTTGACAAATGCACGTCCCTCTGTGTGTTCACATCTACACGTGTGTTTACTGTAAACCATCCTGCATCATCAGTTCATGAGTCTACCTGTATATGTACTGTATGTGAGTGAGGGCCTGCTGTCAGTGTGTGTGTGTGTGTGTGTGTGTGTGTGTGTGTGACAGATGTGGGTATCAGTTAGTTTGCTCTCAGAGAGGAGGTGAGAATTATCGCGGTCCTCCTCCAAACCGCCTGCCTCGGCGCTCGGCTCAGATCCGACTGTTTATGTGCTCGGACTCTTGGAGACAAGGTGACGTCATCAATAATATTTTCTAGCCAAGCTTCTGTATCACACGAGTAACATCAAGCGTTTGTTATGTGAGTGCATAACAGTACAGTATCAGTTCTCTTACTCACAACTCAGTCCATATCACCAGTCCGTCAGAAGAGGGGGAACCAATCTTGTTTTCACTTGTTGTGGAGACCAGGCTGCAAAAAAATACAGAAATATAAGTCTTCAACCATAACATGATTTTGATGAGAATCGTACAAATGGTAGTCAAAGGTCATGGTCTGTATGACTCTCTAACACTTTTTTGCTTTGACTCGAGAGTTTAAAGACAATTGTGAATACATTCAAAGAGAGATCTATTGAGATAAATCAACATTTGACATTTTTATTATTTACTTAGATTATTCTTAAGGTTTTTGAATGCCATTATAAATGTTCAGATGTACAGATGGGGTTGCTGAAATTTTATTTTATTAAGAAACAAAAAGTTCATGGATGTTATTATTATTTTTTTTTTTAAAGATTTATTTTTGGGCCTTTATTGTAGAGACAGGGACAGTGGATAGAGTCGGAAATCAGGGAGAGAGAGTGGGTAACGACATGCGGGAAAGGAGCCACAGGCTGGATTTGAACCTGGGCCACCTGCTTGGAAGACTCCATACAATGGGGCGCACGCACTAACCACTGCGCCACCATCGCCCTGTTATTGTTTTTTTTAAAAGGTAATTTAACAGATACACATGAAAAGTGATTTTCTGCCTTTGTTTATACCTCACGAGGAGCCAACAAATCAGGCTGCCGTTCAGAGTAACAGTGCTGGAATTGAGCACTTCATGACATATATAGAAATATTCTTAGATTTCTGACATTTAATCTTATTGGTTTGTAGTGACTTTGATACATAATTAATTTGTAACATTTAACTTGGATGCTCACCTTGTGTGCTTGTTGACATCAGTCCTGTTCAAGCTGAATGTGTTTATCTGAAGTTTATGCATGTTAGAATTCACAGCTCCTTTGAGGTAACATCCATAATTGTGTCTCGTTAATCAATCAAAAGAAAGTAATTAGCATTTTCTTATTCTATCAGCTAAGACCTGATATCCATCTGAAGGAGTTTCTATACAAGCAGTGTAGAAATGATGCACTCTTCTTCTTCTGCGTTTCCAGGATTATGTTTTTTTGTCTTTTCTTGTAGTTAGTGATTGATTGGGTTGTTGGCCTCTCTGACCTTCAGAGTGAGAGAGAAAGGGACAGAGGGATGGGTGAGCCTATTCTCTACACTGGAAATGTGTTGCGTGAGAGCTTAGCTCACTACCACATCAGATGGAAAGACATGCTCGCACTGTGTGTCAACACCACTCCTGTACTCCTCGTCCTAACCCTAACCTCTTTGTTGCTCTTGCTCCCATTAGTGGTTTTCGGCATTTTTTTATTTGATACCTGCATAAGATAACTTATCATCAGTAAGCCGGATGTGTTGAACCAAAGTTGAAAGCGATAATGTGTTTAATGTTTGCTTAAGCTGTTTGTTGTTCGCACTTCTGTTGGCAGCAACTGTTTCTGTTGTAACAACTGCTGCTGTTACATTACATCAGACGAGCAAGTGTTTGACTGTCATACATTTCCACAATACCAATATGTACATTTTGCTTCTTGTGCATTTACGATAGCACGACATTAGCCTCAAGTCAATGTCAATGTCCTCTTGTCACCTGCGTCCCGTTGGTCGGTACAGCCTACAGCAGAACAGATCATTGTGCCAGTTTGAAGCATAGATCATGTAATCATCGTCGTAGTGTCAGTGACATCATTTGATGGTCGTTTGAATTTTGACATTCTAGTTTGACTTACATACAGAAATCTCCTCCAGACCCCGAGTATTTTTTCCGCAGAAAATCCGAGTGAGCTGATGTCTGAACACGGCAGCATATACTCCGGAGATTTCAACTCGAGCCAATAGAAAGAGAATCACGTTTATATACAGTGACTGACTAAAGTGTCTGCACGCGACCTCTACGATCTCCGTGCTCTAATTAAACGTCTGCATTCTGTTTTCTGTTCGTCAGTATGTTGTTCTCCAACATACTTTGTGGTATGTTGTTTATTTACGTCACGTCTTACCTCAGGAAATCCCCCGCCCCCCCTCCCCTCTGACAGGGAAAGTCCCCCACTGTGAGGAGCATATGTGAACGACTAGGTCGGGACAATCTCCGGAGAAGTCCTCCTGTAATTATCTAGATATTATCCAGAGTGCATATGTGAAAACGGCTAATATGTGTCAATATGTCAATATGTTGGAGGCGGAGCTTATCAGTCAGTCAATCAGCGGCGGGAGCTCCAAATGTTTTTGCTTTACTTTTGGGAAACTATCATACGTCTATCTTTTTATACAGTCTATGGGTTGCACAGTACGATCTCATCTCAGTTTTTCTGGATATTCCACCAACACTTAAACCAATGTAGTATAACGGGTCAGGAGCTGTCGGACAATCACTAGGATTTTAAAGAACCACTTTAGTTTGTTGAGTTATTTAAGAAGGTAAAGCAAATATTGTATAAATATTACCTTTTACTGATCAGAGTTTACTGACTGAGCTGTGTGGCCTCACATAAGTTATAAAAAGATACCAGCTGATCGCCGGTCACGTTTCAGCGTCCCCCTGCCCTATAAACTCTCCAGTGTCAGTCCGGCGTCGGAGGAGGGTTAAAGAGGGTCGGAGGATTCCACACCGAGCAACTGACATCGTGATGGTTTCAAGAATAGCTGGCACCACCATCCAAGGGGAAAATGTTTCCAAAGGGGACAATCACAAGTCCCCAAAGAGTCTTTTAAAAATCAGACATAAG